>NC_069499.1:292762040-292782040 GCF_027579735.1 Bombina bombina | reverse complement strand
TTTGTAAACTTTTTCAGTGCAAGCCGAAAAAACTTTAGTTTTTAACATAAATCTGCATGCCACACATTTCTTAAATGGGAAATTTCCTATTAATTTTTGTCTGGATAGCCAATTTGTTTGTGGAGTGACAAACTTGCTTTGTACAAGTCTATCTCTTAGGTTAGGGGCTCTTTTTGCCGTGAGTGATGGAAAATGCCCAATTTCTTTGGCCACGTTTTCATCATTCAACAGAATCTTCCAATTGTCATTAATAATACGTTTTATTCCATTCCAGTGACAGTTATACCTAGTCACTAGTCTTATGGAACTTGTATTTTCTTTCTCCTTTGGGTAGAGGAGGGATTCTCTATCTGTATCTTTCGCAAAGTTATAGGCATTTTTTTTTTTATTTTTTTTTTTTAAATAAATTTTTATTGAAGTTGAAATAAAGATTTTACAAACAAGATTCACCTTTGAGACAATATTACATCCAAGAAAGTATTACAATGTCTATAAGCTAATATTGGCAACAAAACAGAATGCACACGTGAGAAAAGAATTACATATCAAATATTAATATGGTGCTAGACAGAAGTTTAGGTGAAATGAAATAGAACTTCATTTTATATTATATTACTGACAGTTGATCTCCACAACATAGTAGTAAACACTCTGTAACATATCTGTATCAGGGTATCAGCCTGTGGAGAATTAGTATATGTGTCGGCCACTCTTGGGCCGAAATATATAAAGAGGGGAGGAATATCAGCGGGCAAGAGCCGCTCAAATATAAAGGGGGAGGTGGGGGGTGGAGGGGCGGAGCCTTCCAGTCAATGCGATGGAGCTTATAATATAATTAAATATGGATTAGCTTCCTCAACTGTTAAATAGATACTGAAGATGATACTAGGGTCGTTAGGTTCCTATTTCAGAGAATTCAGCCAGACTTCTCCCTGCCTGTGTAGAGTAAGAATATATACTGTAGTGCAATGGGCACATTAGGAGATTAGCATATTGTGTAGTTATACAATCTATAGGCTCAGTAAAAGTCATATACAACCCCTATAGGTACAGATATGTTTAACTCATTAGGGATACCTAGAGTATGGGTGAACATATCTATGCGCAAACAAATGAGTCATAAGGTTTGCATATAATACTCTATATGTCTCTATACGGGGCTCATGGTTAAGGCTTTTGTTCCACTGTATGGGTATTAAGTTGATATGTTAATGACTCAGGAAGTATGGTGGCTCAGTGAGTGTACTACTGTATCAGTACCTCCTATGGCAGGTTTCTTTGAGGTAGAAACTCTCTATATCTCCTAATGACTAGGACTGCAAATATACTACAGATAAGTAATATGACTGGTGTCTGCTCATAGCAGACAAGGACGTCAGTAAAACACTACAATATTTAGGTATAATAATTTAACCTAGATAGTGGGGTCATTTAGAGAGAAGTTTAGGAATAGTAATGTCATATTAAATAATCCCAGGATATCCACATATTGAAATCGTTAGAAGCCAAACCATATGTTGTGTAAAATGATGAAAGCATTTTATAAGGGCACTTACATCTAAGGTAAATATTGAGCCTATATGGGTATATAGAGTTCGGGAATATCTATATTAGGGGAACTAACGCCTATTTACGCGTCGAGTGAGACTAAAACTGCTATGAACTATAGAGCTAAGCAAGGGAGGCAAGGTACTGATGATGATGTAACAGGTAACCTCATGAAAGCAGTTAGATGAAAGAGAAGTCTCATAGTCAAGGTATTAAGTAAGCGGCTAAGAGAGATCTAAAACTTAAATATGGGAAGTGGTGGGCCTCAACAATCACTCTGTAGAATTATGTGGAAAGGGGAACATTAAAATGTTTGGAGCAAAGGGGATTTCTGTATCCGCCCCTCTCCTAGGGGAGTGTCACCTATGGACGATATGGGAAAAAGGAGTATGGGTATGACCCGCAGGCAGAAAGCACCGGCGGGAAAGGGAGGAGAGAGGCTTAACAGGGACAAATAATGTATACTGATAATATGGACAGAACTATAGAGAAACTAGGAATAACAGTCCTATATTTATGTTATCTGCCAACATTATTAGTATAGAATAAAAACAACCCATCATTTAAGTAACGCTAACAAAAACTCAAACAGCTGAATATATCGGCTCAGTATAAATCTATAGAGGTCTCCTCAGTATAGAAAAATTAAGGAAATTACACTTATAAGTACACTCAGTAAACAGCTAAAAAGATAAAGATAGTAACCAGACTATTTAACACGGAGGACCTGCGAGTAGGCAATGGGGCTCTAAGGAAATAGGGTACAGTGGCATTCGGCAGAGATTTATGCATCAACGGTTTATATAGGCCCTCTACCTTCTATTAACAGACAGTTTGTATAGACCATACTTTTAGGTGAAAAGTATAATAGGTGAGCTACGTATTGCACGCATATGAGCAGATAAGCTCTTACATACACTAAGCGTGCAGAAGGCACTATATTATATTATATAGTATAGTACAGAGTGAATTACAGTACACAATGCCCCCAAGTACACAATCATGCAGTTTCATTTACATCTATAGGGTCCTAAAATAACTCTCAGTCCTTATCACATGGGTTAAAGAATAAAAATAATGAAAAAAAATAAAAATAAAGCAACTATGACAACATGCACCTTAGTAACAATAGGCAGTACACGTTGCTCAACAGCAGGGATGTGAGCAAGTATGCTAGCAACGAAACCTAGCAGGGCAATGTATCCATAGTAAGGTAATTTGCTTATCGTTAGAGTGGACTGACATGAGGGGTAGACATCAGCTAGCTGTCACAATATACATCAAGGGCAGCAGTTCTAAAATACCCGGTGTGACCCTTGCAGTGCAGAGAGCAGAGGTGTCGCTAACCACCTGGATCGAAAGAGCTTCTGACCCATTCTACAGGCGCAGGGGGTGTCAGCCTCACAGATTTCTGCAGCAGGTTAGAGGGTGTCATTACCAGAGATACCAATGTCCGGGCAAATCTGGAGGACAAGAGCCACATATGGATAGCAGAGTCTGGTTGCCTGATCAAGCTATTCAAGTTGGTGAGTGATCTGTATTTCGTAGGAGACTGTCTCTCACCTCTTGGAGTGATGGGATCCGCTTTTCCTTGTCTGCTGGTACTTGGGGATCTGAATGTGTTGCGAACCCCACCGCATCTGAAGGCAGCTGGGACCGGACCCTCACGGACATCTAAGATAGCGGTGAAGGAACCGCTCGCTTCATCCCGGTTCTGACATGCAGGCTTAGCAGGGGTAGACCTGTGTACAGCCGTCATCACGGTCATGTGTGGAGGGTATTTGCTCTCTCTAGCTGCTTCTTGTTACGTAGAGCCCGCCGCCATCTTGATTGCAGAGCTGTTACCTCGGGTGCTTTTAGCACTTATAGCATGTGCAGATGGGGTATGTGGTAGTCGCAGAGTATCAACCGCCTCTGTGAGAAATGTAGTACACTCCAAGTGATGCTGCAATGTAATAGGCCAACTGGTACCAAACGTGTGTTCCATGATTGGACTGAGAATGAGAGGCGGTCGATTATCCGGTAGGCATCTGAGTGAGGAGATAAACCGATCTCCCCCCATGACTATTGGGACTTCACTCTGCAGCTCTGTACTTTCGGCAAATGCCACCTGTGTATGTATGACCGGATCTAAGCTTGAGCTGAGATTGAGAGGCGCTCGATCATCCGGTAGGTGTCTACACGGGTATAGAAACAAGTCTCCCCCCCCTGCAGGCATTGTGGTCAATTGGGTCTTTACTCTGGGGCTCTGTAGGTTTAGCAAATGTCACTTGCGGAGATATATCTGGATCCGTGCGCATGTCTCTCAACATGCTCTTGAGGCTGTCAAATTGTGCAGACATCCGGAGATCAAAGTCCCTTAGCAGTGTGTGGATGTACATGGGCACATATCCATCCTCCATAATCACGAGGTAGAGATGCCGCAGTGGCGCGGGAACAATAGTAGGCCAGTATGAGAAGTTTAGTGCACAAAAGCTCTTCAGTCAGTATTCTGGTGCCCCTTATCCTTTTCCAAGACTCATACCTGGATTTTCATTATGATAGCAATCACTAAGCCATTAAATAAAGTGGTTTATAAGAGTAAATCAGCAGGAGCTTTGTCTCTGTGCGTCTGCCAAAGGTATAGGCATTTTTAAGAATTCTCTTTGGATAACCTCTCGCTCTGAATCTCTCTGTCATGCAAGCAGCATGTTCATCAAATTTAACACGAGAAGAACAATTTCGTCGAAGGCGTAAAAATTGTCCCTTAGGGATCCCTTTCACTAAGTGATAAGGGTGATGGCTTTGCGCTAGGAGAATGATATTCGTAGCAGTTTCCTTACAGTAGTTTTCAGTTCTCAATGTGTTATGTTCGACTCGTATGTCAAGATCAAGGAAAGACAGACCTACTTTACTAGAATTAACTGTTAAAACAATATTTCTAGAGTTATCATTTAGTTCATCAACGAACTTTTTCAGATCATTTTCTGTTCCTTCCCATTTGACAAATACATCGTCCACAAATCGAAGCCATAAGTGGACTATCTCATTAAACTCGGGTTTTTGATAGACATCTTCCATCTCCCAAGCTCCTAGGTGTAAACAAGCATACATGGGGGCACATGTGGCCCCCATTGCTGTCCCCCTAATTTGCTTGTAAGTTTTATTATCAAAAGAGAACACATTCTCTAAAACTATTCTCAAAAGGTCAATAACAAAGTCAGTATGCATACTGTACGATGGACCCCTTGAGTCAAGAAAATGCTTAGCTGCTTGTATCCCTATATGGTGGGGGATAGAGGAATAAAGTCCCTCTACATCTAATGTAACCAGTAGGGCTTCCTCAGGTATAGATAAGCTGTCTATTTTCCTCAAAAAATCAGCAGTATCAAGGATGTAAGACGGCATTGTACACAGAAAAGGTTTTAAAAAATGGTCTATGTAATTGCCAAGATTTTCTGTCATACTACCTATCCCAGATAATATGGGACGTCCTGGGGGATTTTTTTTTTTTTTAAGTTCTTGTGAACTTTAGGTATGCAGTAAAAAACTGGCATGACTGGGTGTTGATTAAATAGATATTTAAATTCAGTTTTACAGATTAAACCATCACTTCTAGCATCATTTAGTTTCCTAAAAATCAGAGACTGTATGTCTGGTGATGGATCATGTATTAGACGCAAATATTGGTCTCTGTTCAACAACTGCCTTTTTACCTCAAGTACATAGCTGGTTTGGTCCCACGGGACTACATTACCACCCTTATCGGCAGATTTGATCACGATATTATCTGCTGTGATAAGTTCGTTTAAGGCCTTTCTTTCAGATCCAGTTAGGTTATCCCCAACTATGCCATTCAAGGGGAAATTATACATTTCCTTTTCAACTTGCTTTACAAAAATATTGACAACAGGTACAGTGGATAGTTGTGGCATGAAAGTAGATCTCGGTCTTAGACCAGAGACTATCTTAATATGGGAGGTAGGGGCACTGTTAGTAAGTGGTTGGCTAGATTCCAAAGTGCCTGATTGTAGCAGATCTTCAAGATCTTGCAAAGCTGACCCGTCTTCTCTGTCTAGACTCAAATCATCAATAATATTCTTTCCTTTCCCTTTGAACATCTGTGATAGAACAATACGTCTAGCAAAAATGTGCAAATCTTTGGGAAATTCGAATTTGTCCAAACCATTTGTTGGACAAAATGATAAACCTTTTTTTGAGGACACTGATATGTGCCTGATTGAGTCTAAAAGAAGACAGATTAATAATTTGCAGGTCTTGATCTGGACTAGTTAAAATCCCCTCCTTCCTCTGTATCTCCACGTCCGTCCTCTCTGACCCCTCTCCTGACTGAAATCCTGTTGTCGATTCTGCCTGGATGGATATCTCCTTCCTCCAGAATTTGAACTCCCTCCTCCTGTGTCTCTTTCTACCCCCTCTTCTCCTATTCCACCAGTAGGTTTCACTACCTGCCCGTTTTTTGAAGTGTGTGTATCTACCTCAACATCAGAGCTATCTGTCCCTGAATCATATGTTCCTTTGTTAGTTTGGTATGTGTAGACACAGTTCTTGCAATAATCTTCATTATCTCTAGCTAGCTTTCTGCTTTTACGTAGTTTTATATCAGTTTGAAGTCTAGCTAATTGTTCCTGTATCTCGCTGTTTAGTTTTCCAAAATTAGGGTTATTTTCAAAGGTATTTACTACCCCTAATGCTTCTTCTGCTATTATTTAGTTTTATCTAATCTTTCTTTGTTCCTAGTGACCATTTTTTTCATTAAGATTATTGAACATTCTGAGAGACTGAGGTTCCAGTCTTCCAAGAATTTGTCCCCTCCCTCATCTTCTCTCAGAATTGTGCCCGGATCTAATCTCAATCTAAGGCCTCTGGGTACAATATTGTTTTTAACATAGTTTTCTAGACTCGCAGTTTCAGCTCGTAACTTAACTTGCTTGACCAAGAGTTTTTTATATTCCTTGAACGCAGAAAAAACATTTAAGGGGTTAGCCTCTGTTTTACTGCCATCAGTAGTGCTGGGCACAGATAAGGAGGCTAATAAATCAGCCTCCCATGTTTCATCAGAAAGAACGAAAGCCATCCTGTTAATTTACACAACCAATCAGCAAAGTTAGCGACGTGCGTGAATCAAAAAACCTCTTTTATTTAGACCAATCAAGTTACAGCAACATCATTCACATAAAATACCAAATTGAGGGAAAACCCTAATCTATTGGTAATATTAAATTAGAAAAAAGAATAGTGTGAATGGAAACTTGCTATTATAGTGTTGCTAAAAGTGCTCTAATAACACAAATACCCACTTATTTCAAAATTCTATATAAGTGGAATCATAACAACTGGTGCAGACCCATTTTATATTGTATAATATCAATTGAAAAGAGAGAAAAAAAAAAGGTTTATTATATAACCTCTTAAAAGACTGGGGTTTCAGCACTCTTTTAAATAGAAAATAATCAAAGCAACACAATGTGCAATTTAAAAAGATAGTTTTAATTCACGCACCTCGACCGGGTGCCGATATGGTAAATAAATCAACAGATAGTAATATACAAACAATCTGTATCAAAATATTAATATTAAAAAGTGCATACATGTACTGCACTACAAATTGGACCGGTCCAAGAGACTGAATAACGCTAGTGATGAAGAGACTAACACAGTAGTACATATAGCATATGCCCCCACGTATGCTTGTTTACACCTAGGAGCTTGGGAGATGGAAGATGTCTATCAAAAACCCGAGTTTAATGAGAAAGTCCACTTATGGCTTCGATTTCTGGACGATGTATTTGTCATATGGGAAGGAACAGAAAATGATCTGAAAAAGTTCGTTGATGAACTAAATGATAACTCTAGAAATATTGTTTTAACAGTTAATTCTAGTAAAGTAGGTCTGTCTTTCCTTGATCTTGACATACGAGTCGAACATAACACATTGAGAACTGAAAACTACCGTAAGGAAACTGCTACGAATAGCATTCTCCTAGCGCAAAGCCATCACCCTTATCACTTAGTGAAAGGGATCCCTAAGGGACAATTTTTACGCCTTCAACGAAATTGTTCTTCTCGTGTTAAATTTGATGAACATGCTGCTTGCATGACAGAGAGATTCAGAGCAAGAGGTTATCCAAAGAGAATTCTTAAAAATGCCTATACCTTTGCGAAAGATACAGATAGAGAATCCCTCCTCTACCCAAAGGAGAAAGAAAATACAAGTTCCATAAGACTAGTGACTAGGTATAACTGTCACTGGAATGGAATAAAACGTATTATTAATGACAATTGGAAGATTCTGTTGAATGATGAAAACGTGGCCAAAGAAATTGGGCATTTTCCATCACTCACGACAAAAACATAATTTATGCTTACCTGATAAATTTATTTCTCTTGTAGTGTATCCAGTCCACGGATCATCCATTACTTTTGGGATATTAACTCCTCCCCAACAGGAAGTGCAAGAGGATTCACCCAGCAGAGCTGCTATATAGCTCCTCCCCTAACTGCCATTACCAGTCATTCGACCGAAAAAATGCAGAGAAAGGAAAACCATAGGGTGCAGTGGTGACTGTAGTTTAATGGAAAAATTACCTGCCTTAAAGTGACAGGGCGGGCCGTGGACTGGATACACTACAAGAGAAATAAATTTATCAGGTAAGCATAAATTATGTTTTCTCTTGTTAAGTGTATCCAGTCCACGGATCATCCATTACTTATGGGATACCAATACCAAAGCTAAAGTACACGGATGACGGGAGGGACAGGCAGGCTCTTTATACGGAAGGAACCACTGCCTGAAGAACCTTTCTCCCAAAAACAGCCTCCGAAGAAGCAAAAGTGTCAAATTTGTAAAATTTGGAAAAAGTATGAAGAGAAGACCAAGTTGCAGCCTTGCAAATCTGTTCAACAGAGGCCTCATTCTTAAAGGCCCAAGTGGAAGCCACAGCTCTAGTAGAATGTGCTGTAATTCTTTCAGGAGGCTGCTGTCCAGCAGTCTCATAGGCTAACCGTATTATGCTACGAAGCCAAAAGGAGAGAGAGGTAGCCGAAGCTTTTTGACCTCTCCTCTGACCAGAATAAACGACAAACAGGGAAGACGTTTTTCGAAAATCCTTAGTTGCCTGTAGATAAAATTTCAGGGCACGGACTACATCTAGATTGTGTAGCAGACGTTCCTTTTTCGAAGACGGATTAGGACACAAAGATGGAACCACAATCTCTTGATTGATATTCCTGTTAGTGACCACCTTAGGTAGGAACCCAGGTTTAGTACGCAGAACTACCTTTTCTGAATGAAAAATCAGATAAGGAGAATCACAATGTAAGGCAGATAACTCAGAGACTCTTCGAGCCGAGGAAATCGCCATTAAAAACAGAACTTTCCAAGATAACAGCTTGATATCAATGGAATGAAGGGGTTCAAACGGAACCCCCTGTAAAACATTAAGAACTAAGTTCAAACTCCATGGTGGAGCAACAGTTTTAAACACAGGCTTGATCCTAGCTAAAGCCTGACAAAAAGCTTGAACGTCCGGAACTTCTGACAGACGTTTGTGTAAAAGAATGGACAGAGCTGAAATCTGTCCCTTTAAGGAACTAGCGGATAAACCCTTTTCTAAACCTTCTTGTAGAAAAGACAATATCCTCGGAATCCTAACCTTACTCCATGAGTAACTCTTGGATTCGCACCAATATAAGTATTTGCGCCATATCTTATGGTAAATCTTTCTGGTAACAGGCTTCCTAGCCTGTATTAAGGTATCAATAACTGACTCAGAAAAACCACGTTTTGATAAAATCAAGCGTTCAATTTCCAAGCAGTCAGCTTCAGAGAAATTAGATTTTGATGTTTGAAGGGACCCTGGATCAGAAGGTCCTGTTTCAGAGGTAGCGACCAAGGTGGACAGGATGACATGTCCACTAGATCTGCATACCAAGTCCTGCGTGGCCATGCAGGCGCTATTAGAATCACTGATGCTCTCTCCTGTTTGATTCTGGCAATCAATCGAGGAAGCATCGGGAAGGGTGGAAACACATAAGCCATCCCGAAGGTCCAAGGTGCTGTCAAAGCATCTATCAGAACCGCTCCCGGATCCCTGGATCTGGACCCGTAACGAGGAAGCTTGGCGTTCTGTCGAGACGCCATGAGATCTATCTCTGGTTTGCCCCAACGTCAAAGTATTTGGGCAAAGACCTCCGGATGAAGTTCCCACTCCCCCGGATGAAAAGTCTGACGACTTAAGAAATCCGCCTCCCAGTTATCCACTCCCGGGATGTGGATTGCTGACAGGTGGCAAGAGTGAGACTCTGCCCAGCGAATTATCTTTGATACTTCCATCATTGCTAGGGAGCTTCTTGTCCCTCCCTGATGGTTGATGTAAGCTACAGTCGTGATGTTGTCCGACTGAAACCTGATGAACCCCCGAGTTGTTAACTGGGGCCAAGCCAGAAGGGCATTGAGAACTGCTCTCAATTCCAGAATGTTTATTGGTAGGAGACTCTCCTCCTGATTCCATTGTCCCTGAGCCTTCAGAGAATTCCAGACAGCGCCCCAACCTAGTAGGCTGGCGTCTGTTGTTACAATTGTCCAGTCCGGCCTGCTGAATGGCATCCCCCTGGACAGATGTGGCCGAGAAAGCCACCATAGAAGAGAATTTCTGGTCTCTTGATCCAGATTCAGAGTAGGGGACAAGTCTGAGTAATCCCCATTCCACTGACTTAGCATGCACAATTGCAGCGGTCTGAGATGTAGGCGTGCAAAGGGTACTATGTCCATTGCTGCTACCATTAAGCCGATCACCTCCATGCATTGAGCTACTGACGGGTGTTGAATGGAATGAAGGACACGGCATGCATTTTGAAGCTTTGTTAACCTGTCTTCTGTCAGGTAAATCTTCATTTCTACAGAATCTATAAGAGTCCCCAAGAAGGGAACTCTTGTGAGTGGAAAGAGAGAACTCTTCTTTTCGTTCACCTTCCATCCATGCGACCTTAGAAATGCCAGTACTAACTCTGTATGACACTTGGCAGTTTGAAAGCTTGAAGCTTGTATCAGAATGTCGTCTAGGTACGGAGCTACCGCAATTCCTCGCGGTCTTAGTACCGCCAGAAGAGCACCCAGAACCTTTGTGAAGATTCTCAGAGCCGTAGCCAATCCGAATGGAAGAGCTACAAACTGGTAATGCCTGTCTAGAAAGGCAAACCTTAGATACCGGTAATGATCTTTGTGAATCTGTATGTGAAGGTAAGCATCCTTTAAATCCACTGTGGTCATGTACTGACCCTTTTGGATCATGGGTAAAATTGTCCGAATAGTTTCCATTTTGAACGATGGAACTCTTAGGAATTTGTTTAGGATCTTTAAATCCAAGATTGGCCTGAAAGTTCCCTCTTTTTTGGGAACCACAAACAGATTTGAGTAAAACCCTTGTCCTTGTTCCGACCGCGGAACCGGATGGATCACTCCCATTAATAAAAGATCTTGTACGCAGCGTAGAAACGCCTCTTTCTTTATTTGGTTTGTTGACAACCTTGACAGATGAAATCTCCCTCTTGGGGGAGAGAATTTGAAGTCTAGAAGGTATCCCTGAGATATGATCTCTAACGCCCAGGGATCCTGGACATCTCTTGCCCAAGCCTGGGCGAAGAGAGAAAGTCTGCCCCCCACTAGATCCGTTCCCGGATCGGGGGCCCTCGATTCATGCTGTCTTAGGGGCAGCAGCAGGTTTCCTGGCCTGCTTGCCCTTGTTCCAGGACTGGTTAGGTCTCCAGCCTTGTCTGTAGCGAGCAACAGCTCCTTCCTGTTTTGGTGCAGAGGAAGTTGATGCTGCTCCTGCTTTGAAATTACGAAAGGAACGAAAATTAGACTGTCTAGCCTTAGGTTTGGCTCTGTCTTGAGGCAGGGCATGGCCTTTACCTCCTGTAATGTCAGCGATAATTTCTTTCAACCCGGGCCCAAATAAGGTCTGCCCTTTGAAAGGTATATTAAGCAATTTAGATTTAGAAGTAACGTCAGCTGACCAGGATTTTAGCCACAGTGCTCTGCGTGCCTGAATGGCGAATCCGGAATTCTTAGCCGTAAGTTTAGTTAAATGTACTACGGCATCTGAAATAAATGAGTTAGCTAACTTAAGGGCTTTAAGCTTGTGTGTAATCTCATCTAATGGAGCTGATTCAAGTGTCTCTTCCAGAGACTCAAACCAAAATGCTGCTGCAGCCGTGACAGGCGCAATGCATGCAAGAGGTTGCAATATAAAACCTTGTTGAACAAACATTTTCTTAAGGTAACCCTCTAACTTTTTATCCATTGGATCTGAAAAGGCACAGCTATCCTCCACCGGGATAGTGGTACGCTTAGCTAAAGTAGAAACTGCTCCCTCCACCTTAGGGACCGTTTGCCATAAGTCCCGTGTGGTGGCGTCTATTGGAAACATCTTTCTAAATATCGGAGGGGGTGAGAACGGCACACCGGGTCTATCCCACTCCTTAGTAACAATTTCAGTAAGTCTCTTAGGTATAGGAAAAACGTCAGTACTCGCCGGTACCGGAAAATATTTATCCAACCTACACATTTTCTCTGGTATTGCAACTGTGTTACAATCATTCAGAGCCGCTAACACCTCCCCTAGTAATACACAGAGGTTTTCCAGCTTAAATTTAAAATTTGAAATATCTGAATCCAGTTTGTTTGGATCAGAACCGTCACCCGCAGAATGAAGCTCTCCGTCCTCATGTTCTGCAAATTGTGACGCAGTGTCTGACATGGCCCTAATATTATCAGCGCACTCTGTTCTCACCCCAGAGTGATCACGCTTACCTCTTAGTTCTGGTAATTTAGCCAAAACTTCAGTCATAACAGTAGCCATATCCTGTAATGTGATTTGTAATGGCCGCCCAGATGTACTCGGCGCTACAATATCACGCACCTCCCGAGCGGGAGATGCAGGTACTGACACGTGAGGCGAGTTAGTCGGCATAACTCTCCCCTCGTTGTTTGGTGAAATATGTTCAATTTGTACAGATTGACTTTTATTTAAAGTAGCATCAATACAGTTAGTACATAAATTTCTATTGGGCTCCACTTTGGCTTTAGCACATATAGCACAGATATCTTCCTCTGAATCAGACATGTTTAACACACTAGCAAATAAACTAGCAACTTGGAAATACTTTTCAAGTAATTTACTATAATATGAAAACGTACTGTGCCTATAAGAAGCACAGAAAAAGTTATGACAGTTGAAAATTAATAAACTGAAAAGTTATAGCATCAAATCTTTGTAAAAAAAAACCCACAATTTTAGCAAAGGATTGCTCCCATTAGCAAAGGATAACTAACCCTGATAGCAGAAAAAAAAAAAAAAAAAAAAAAACACGTTTATTTCTGTATATCACAGTCAACTACAATCTCACAGCTCTGCTGTGAGTGAATAACAGTGAGAGAGATCAGTAAACTGTCATAAATTAAATAAAACGACTGCCAAGTGGAAAAAAATAGTGCCCAAAAATTTTTTTCACCCAGTACCTCAGAAAATTAAACGATTTTACATGCCAGCAAAAAACGTTTAACATTAATAAATTGAGTGTTATTAAAAAGCCTGTTGCTAGTCCCTGCAAATTAGGCTAAAGTTTTATGCATACAGTATAATTCCAGTGAAGTGCCATTCCCCAGAATACTGAAGTGTAAAATATACATACATGACAGCCTGATACCAGTTGCTGCTACTGCATTTAAGGCTGAGTTTACATTATATCGGTATGGCAGAATTTTCTCATCAATTCCATTGTCAGAAAATAATAAGCTGCTACATACCTCTTTGCAGATTAATCTGCCCGCTGTCCCCTGATCTGAAGTTTACCTCTCCTCAGATGGCCGAGAAACAGCAATATGATCTTAACTACTCCGGCTAAAATCATAGAAAAACTCAGGTAGATTCTTCTTCAAATTCTACCAGAGAAGGAATAACACACTCCGGTGCTATTATAAAATAACAAACTTTTGATTGAAGGTATGAAACTAAGTATAATCACCACAGCCCTCTCACACATCCTATCTATTCGTTGGGTGCAAGAGAATGACTGGTAATGGCAGTTAGGGGAGGAGCTATATAGCAGCTCTGCTGGGTGAATCCTCTTGCACTTCCTGTTGGGGAGGAGTTAATATTCCAAAAGTAATGGATGATCCGTGGACTGGATACACTTAACAAGAGAAAAGAGCCCCTAACCTAAGAGATAGACTTGTACAAAGCAAGTTTGTCACTCCACAAACAAATTGGCTATCCAGACAAAAATTAATAGGAAATTTCCCATTTAAGAAATGTGTGGCATGCAGATTTATGTTAAAAACTAAAGTTTTTTCGGCTTGCACTGAAAAAGTTTACAAACTGAAGTTTTTCTTTAACTGCAATACTGAAGGAGTGGTATATTTACTAAATTGTGATTGTCCCTCTTTCTATGTAGGGAAAACTAAGAGGATATTGAAAGAAAGAATCCTTGAGCACAGGGATGACATAAAGAACAAGGTGAAAACCAGCAGTGTGGCTAGGCATTTTGAGTCCTTCCACAACAGCAGCCCTGACTGCATGAGAGTGCTGGGCATAGATAAAGGGATTACCAATGGTAAGGGGGGGGGGGGCAATGATAAAGTCCTGCAGAAAGAATGTAGGTGGATTTTCAACCTCTCTACCATTGGTCCCAAAGGTATGAACGAAAGATTAGATATGACGTGCTTTCTGTAAATACTGTGACATAAAATGTTATACTGTTGTTAAGTAATAACTTAATTACATAGCCATACCTAAAACTTAGAGATTCTATAACCTGTATAATTGTCCGCATAGTTACTACTTGTAAAAAGTGGATGAGGATTTTGAATATATATTTAAATATGTTGGAATATTTTCACCTCCCATATGGGCGGAGTTAGGTTGGTTTAAAGGTAGAACCAACACATGTTAGATCATACAGCCCTGAGGAAGCCCCGTTTGTCTTGTGACGTGGGGGTGAAACGTGCGTCGGCATTGGCTGACCGGTCCCACGTGATCTGATACGCAGTGTTGTCGAACAGAACAGAGCGGTAAGCCGTGGTGAGCCGCCAACTTGGAGTAAAGCAAACTTTGGAGTCTGGATTCTCTTGTGAGCAAAACTGTCGGTGCCAAGAGGTTCAAACAGACCGATCTGGACAAAGAAAAGTGAAGCGACTTTTTGAAAAGATAAGAGGAGAAGGGCGCCAGAAGGTGTAGTTGACAGAGGGACCCGGATGCCCATACCCGGCGTTCTCCTACATCCCCGATAAGTGCCCTTGTTTTACACTTTTATGTTGAAAGATCATGTAGTTATGATTTCAAGTGGTTGCAGTTGACAGATGGATTTGTTTATTGACTTGCAAGTCCTCCTGCATATCCGCTTGATTGTACAGCTGCTATAACTCTCCTTAAGCTCCTGTTTGCTGCATTGCATGTCTCACACTATGCTGCTTGACTTTTGCTCTTAATCACATGCTTTGGCACACTTTGTGACTATCGCTTTACTCTTTACAGTTTACTTCCAGAGCTCTAACTGAACTAACAACTCGGACAGTATATGCATGCTATTGGAGCTGACAAATCAGCAACATTGGGACTATGTATCTCCACGTGATAGTGGTTATCTACTGTAGCTATCATAGTAGCAATATTTAGATACTATCTCATTGATTGTCTAACTGCATTATACTGTGTACATATATTGTATATTGCATATATGAAAATACTCGGCTAACACAGTTTACTTAAACTTTTGTCTGTGTTTTATACTGCTGGTTTCTCATATATTCCATATATATCATGTGTGGTTTATTTGCATATGCTATATGTACTACTGTGTTAGTCTCTTCATCACTAGCGTTATTCAGTCACTTGGACCGGTCCAATTTGTAGTGCAGTACATGTATGCACTTTTTAATATTAATATTTTGATACAGGTTGTTTGTATATTACTATCTGTTGATTTATTTACTATATCGGCACCCGGCGAAGTGCGTGAATTAAAACTCTCTTTTTAAATTGCACATTGTGTTGCTTTGATTATTTTCTATTTAAAAGAGTGCTGAAACCCCAGTCTTTTAAGAGGTTATATCATAAACCTTTTTTTTCTCTCTTTTCAATTGATATATATATATATATCATAATTTATGTAAGAATTTACTTGATAAATTCATTTCTTTCATAGTGGAAAGAGTCCATGAGCTAGTGACGTATGGGATATACAATCCTACCAGGAGGGGCAAAGTTTCCCAAACCTCAAAATGCCTACAAATACACCCCTCACCACACCCACAATTCAGTTTAACGAATAGCCAAGAAGTGGGTGATAAAGAAAGGAGCAAAAGCATTACCAAAGGAATTGGAATAATTATGCTTTATACAAAAAAATCATAACCACCATAAAAAGGGTGGGCCTCATGGTCTCTTGCCAATATGAAAGAAATTAATTTATCAGGTAAATTCTTACATAAATTATGTTTTCTTTCATGTAATTGGCAAGAGTCCATGAGCTAGTGACGTATGGGATAGCAATACCCAAGATGTGGAACTCCACGCAAGAGTCACTAGAGAGGGAGGGATAAAAAATAAAGACAGCCAATTCCGCTGAAAAAAATTAATCCACAACCCAAATCAAAAGTTTTAATCTTATAATGGAAAAGAAAAAAACTGAAATCATAAGCAGAAGAATCAAACTGAAACAGCTGCCTGAAGAACTTTTCTATCAAAAACTGCTTCTGAAGAAGAAAAAACATCAAAATGGTAGAACTTAGTAAATGTATGCAAAGAACACAAAGTTTCTGCTTTGCCAATCTGATCAACTGAAGCTTCATTCTTAAAAGCCTAGGAAGTGGAAACTGACCTAGTAGAATGAGCTGTAATCCAGAGGCAGGGATTTACCAGACTCCAAATAAGCGTGATGAATCAAAAGCTTTAACCAAGATGCCAAAGAAATGGCAGAAGCCTTCTGACCTTTCCTAGAACCAGAAAAGATAACAAATAGACTAGAAGTCTTCCTGAAATCTTTAGTAGCTTCAACATAATATTTCAAAGCTCTCACCACATCCAAGAATGTAAAGATCTTTCCAAAGAATTCTTAGGATGGGGACACAAAGAAGGGACAACAATTTCCCTACTAATGTTGTTGGAATTCACAACTAAGGTAAGAATTTAAATGAAGTCCTCAAAACTGCCTTATCCTAATGAAAAATCAGAAAAGGAGACTCACAAGAAAGAGCAGATAATTCAGAAACTCTTCTAGCAGAAGAGATGGCCAAAAGAAACAACACTTTCCAAGAAAGAAATTTAATGTCCAAAGAATGCATAGGCTGAGACAAAGTCATGGATACTGAATCTATTTGGAAATCCAAAAAGGTTACCCTTGTCTGAGGAGTCAAAAAACTTTTTGGTAAATTGATCCTCCAACCATGTCTTTGAAGAAACAACACTAGTTGATTTGTGTTAGATTCTGCAGAACGTAAAGACTGAGCAACTACCAAGATATAGTCCAAATAAGGAAACACTGCAATACCCCGCTCTCTGATTACAGAGAGAAGGGCACCGAGAACCTTTGAAAAGATCCTTGGAGCTGTCGCTAGGCCAAAAGGAAGAGCAACAAATTGGTAATGCTTGTCTAGAAAAGAGAATCTCAGGAACTGATAGTGATCTGGATGAATCGGAATATGAAGATATGCATCCTGTAAGTCTATTGTGGACATATAATGCCCTTGCTGAACAAAAGGCAGAATAGTCCTTATAGTCACCATTTTGAATGTTGGTACTCTTACATAACAATTCAAGACCTTTAGATCCAGAACTGGTCTGAATTAATTTTCTGTCTTTGGGACAAAGAACAGATTTGAATAAAACCCCAGACCCTGTTCCTGAAAAGGTAACTCCAGGTCTGAAACACACTTCAGGAAAGCCTGCGCTTTTTCTCTGGGTTCACTGGAATGCGTGAGAGAAAGAAACTTCTCACAGGGGGTCTTACTCTGAAACCTATTCTGTACCCCTGAGAGGCAATGTTCTGAATCTAATGATTTTGGAATGAATTTATCCAAACATCCTTGAAAAATTTTAATCTGTCCCCTACCCGCTGAGCTGGAATGAGGGCCACACCTTCATGCGGACTTGGGGGCTGGCTTAGATCTCTTAAATGGCTTGGATTTGTTCCAGATTGAGGAAGGCTTCCAATTGGAGACAGATTCCTTAGGGGAAGGACTAGGTTTCTGTTCCTTATTATGTCGAAAGGAACAAAAACGGTTAGAAGCTTTAAATTTACCCTTAGATTTTTTATCCCGAGGCAAAAAAGCTACCTTCCCCCCAGTGACAGTTGAAATTATAGAATCCAACTGAGAACCAAATAATTTATTACCTTGGAAAGAAAGAGATAGCAATGTTGATTTAGAAGTCATATCAGCATTCCAAGATTTAAGCCATAAAGCTCTTCTAGCTAAAATAGCTAAATACATATCTAGCATCAATTCTGACGATATAAAAAAATGGCATCACAAATGAAATTATTAGCATGTTGAATTAATTTTACAATGCTATACACATTATGATCTGATACTTGTTGCGCTAAAGTTTCCAACCAAAAAGTTGAGGCAGCTGCAACATCAGCCAAAGAAATAGCAGGCCTAAGAAGATGGCCTGAACATAAATAAGCTTTCCTTAGATAAGATTCAAGCTTCCTATCTGAAGGATCCTTAAAAGAAGTACTATCTTCCATAGGAATAGTTGTACGTTTAGCAAGAGTAGAGATGGCCCCATCAACATTGGGAATCTTTTCCCAAAACTCCAATCTATCAGAAGGCAAAGGATACAATTTTTTAGTATCAAGAGGACTAGTCTCCTCCATATCTAATGCAATCAACACTTCCTCTGAATCAGACAGATCCTCATCAGAGATAGATAAATCAGTATGTTGTCGGTCATTTTAAAACTTCTCATAGAGTTGATGAATTTTCTAAGACCTTTTACATTTATTAGAAGGCGGAATGGCAGACAAAGCCTTCTGAATGGAATCAGAAATAAATTATCTTAAATTTACAGGAATATTCTGAGCATTAGATGTTGATGGACCAGCAACATGTAATGAACTACTACTGATGGAAACATTCATGATAACTATTACAAACCACAGCTGGAGGAACAGTTACCACAAGTTTACAACAAATGCACTTAGCTTTGGTAGAACCGATATCAGGCAGCTGGATTCCAGTAGTAGATTCTGAGACAGGATCAGATTGAGACATCTTGCAGTATGTAAAAGAAAAAACAAAATATAAAGCAAAATTATCAATTTCCTTATATGACAGTTTCAGGAATGGGAAAAAATGCAAACAGAATATGCCTCTGACATAGAAAAAAAGACCAGAGGCAAAAGGAATGAGGTCTTAAATAATGAAAAAAATGTTTGGCGCACCACAAACTGAAAAAAAAATTTTGACGTCAAAAACGTCCGGAACGAAACTCTAGCGTCATAGATGACGCAACCTCGAGAAAAGACTCGGCGCCAACTAAGACGCCGGAAATGACGAATTTGCATCAACAAACGTAATTTTTCGCACCAAAAAAGTCTTGCGCCAAAAATGACGCAATAAATTATAGCATTTTGCGCTCTCGCAAGCCTAATACAGCCCGCAATTTAGAAAAAGTCAATTTGAAAACCTTAGGTAAGAAATACATTTTTTTTTCTTTCCATAAAGCATTTCCCAGATATGAAACTGACAGTCTGCAAAAAGGAAATACACTGATAAACCTGAATCATGGCAAATATAAGTACAAACATATATTTAGATATTTATATAAAAAGTGCAAAACCATAGCTGAGAGTGTCTTAAGTAAATGAAACATACTTACCAAAAGACACCCATCCACATATAGCAGATAGCCAAACCAGTACTGAAACGAGAATCAGTAGAGGTAATGGTATATAAAAGAGTATATCGTCGATCTGAAAAGGGAGGTAGGAGATGAATCTCTATGATCAATAACAGAGAACATATGAAATAGATCCCCGTTAGGAAGACCATTGTATTCAATAGGTGATACTCCCTTCACATCCCTCTGACATTCACTGTACTCTGAGAGGAACCGGGCTTCAACATGCTGAGAAGCGCATATCAACGTAGAAATCTAGCACAAACTTACTTCTCCACCTCAATAGGAGGCAAAGTTTGTAAAACTGAATTGTGGGTGTGGTGAGGGGTGTATTTGTAGGCATTTTGAGGTTTGGGAAACTTTGCCCCTCCTGGTAGGATTGTATATCCCATACGTCACTAGCTCATGGACTCTTGCCAATTACATGAAAGAAATATATATACACACATACATACAGTATTTTTTGCAAATTATATTATTATTATATCTTTTCATGTGACAACACTGAAGAAATGACACTTTGCTACAATTTAAAGTAGTGAGTGTACA
>NC_069499.1:292734540-292757040 GCF_027579735.1 Bombina bombina | reverse complement strand
ATTGATATATGCAACAGTCGTCATGTTGTCTGATTGAAACCATATGAATTTGGCCTTCGCTAGTTGAGGCCAAGCTCTGAGAGCATTGAATATCGCTCTCAGTTCCAGAATGTTTATCGGGAGAAGAGACTCTTCCCGAGACCATAGTCCCTGAGCTTTCAGGGATTCCCAGACCGTGCCCCAGCCCACCAGACTGGCGTCGGTCGTGACAATGACCCACTCTGGTCTGCGGAAGCTCATTCCCTGGGATAGATTGTCCAGGGTCAGCCACCAACGGAGTGAATCTCTGGTCTTTTGATCTACTTGAATCATTGGAGACAAGTCTGTATAATCCCCATTCCACTGTTTGAGCATGCACAGTTGTAATGGTCTTAGATGAATTCGTGCAAAAGGGACTATGTCCATTGTTGCAACCATCAATCCTACTACTTCCATGCACTGCGCTATGGAAGGACGAGGAACAGAATGAAGCATTTGACAAGAGCTTAGAAGTTTTGATTTTCTGACCTCTGTCAGAAAAATCCTCATTTCTAAGGAATCTATTATTGTTCCCAAGAAGGGAACTCTTGTTGACGGGGACAGAGAACTCTTTTCTTTGTTCACCTTCCATCCGTGAGATCTGAGAAAGGCTAGAACGATCTCCGTATGAGCCTTTGCTTTTGACAGAGACGACGCTTGTATTAGAATGTCGTCCAAGTAAGGTACTACTGCAATGCCCCTTGGTCTTAGAACCGCTAGAAGGGACCCTAGCACCTTTGTGAAAATCCTTGGAGCAGTGGCCAACCCGAATGGGAGGGCCACAAACTGGTAATGCTTGTCCAGAAAAGCGAACCTTAGGAACTGATGATGTTCCTTGTGGATAGGAATGTGTAGGTACGCATCCTTTAGATCCACGGTAGTCATAAATTGACTTTCCTGGATGGTGGGTAGAATCGTTCGAATAGTTTCCATTTTGAACGATGGTACCCTGAGAAATTTGTTTAGGATCTTCAAATCCAAAATTGGTCTGAACGTTCCCTCTTTTTTGGGAACTACGAACAGATTGGAATAAAATCCCATTCCTTGTTCCTTTATTGGAACTGGGTGTATCACTCCCATTTTTAACAGGTCTTCTACACAATGTAAGAATGCCTGTCTCTTTATTTGGTTTGAGGATAAGTGAGACCTGTGGAACCTTCCCCTTGGGGGTAGTTCCTTGAATTCCAGGAGATAACCTTGAGAAACTATTTCTAGCGCCCAAGGATCCTGAACATCTCTTGCCCAAGCCTGAGCAAAGAGAGAGAGTCTGCCCCCCACTCGATCCTGTCCCGGATCGGGGGCTACTCCTTCATGCTGTTTTGTTAGCAGTGGCAGGCTTCTTGGCCTGCTTACCCTTGTTCCAGCCTTGCATTGGTTTCCAGGCTGGTTTGGGTTGTGAGGTATTACCCTCTTGCTTAGAGGATGCAGAATTAGAGGCTGGTCCGTTTCTGTGAAAAGGACGAAAATTAGGCTTATTTTTAGCCTTAAAAGACCTATCCTGTGGAAGGGCATGGCCCTTTCCCCCAGTGATGTCTGAAATAATCTCTTTCAATTCTGGTCCAAATAAAGTTTTAGCCTTGAAAGGGATGTTAAGCAATTTTGTCTTGGATGACACATCCGCTGACCAAGACTTTAGCCAAAGCGCTCTGAGCGCCACGATAGCAAACCCTGAATTTTTCGCCGCTAGTCTAGCTAATTGCAAAGCGGCATCTAAAATAAAAGAGTTAGCCAATTTAAGTGCGTTAACTCTGTCCATAACCTCCTCATATGGAGTTTCTCTACTGAGCGACTTTTCTAGTTCCTCGAACCAGAACCACGCTGCCGTAGTGACAGGAACAATGCATGAAATCGGTTGTAGAAGGTAGCCTTGCTGTACAAAAATCTTTTTAAGCAAACCTTCTAATTTTTTATCCATAGGATCTTTGAAAGCACAACTATCTTCAATAGGAATAGTAGTGCGTTTGTTTAGAGTAGAAACTGCCCCCTCGACCTTGGGGACTGTCTGCCATAAGTCCTTTCTGGGGTCGACCATAGGAAATAATTTCTTAAATATAGGGGGGGGAACAAAAGGTATGCCGGGCTTTTCCCACTCCTTATTCACTATGTCCGCCACCCGCTTGGGTATAGGAAAAGCGTCGGGGGGCACCGGAACCTCTAGGAACGTGTCCATCTTGCATAATTTCTCTAGAATGACCAAGTTGTCACAATCATCCAGAGTAGATAACACCTCCTTAAGCAGTGCGCGGAGATGTTCTAATTTAAATTTAAATGTCACAACATCAGGTTCAGCTTGATGAGAAATTTTTCCTGAATCTGAGATTTCTGCATCAGACAAAACCTCCCTCATTGCCCCTTCAGATTGGTGTGAGGGTATGACAGAACAATTATCATCAGCGACCCTCTTGCTCTTCAGTGTTTAAAACAGAGCAATCGCGCTTTCTCTGATAAGTAGGCATTTTGGATAAAAGATTTGCTATGGAGTTATCCATTACAGCCGTTAATTGTTGCATGGTAATAAGTATTGGCGCACTAGATGTACTAGGGGCCTCCTGCGTGGGCAAAACTGGTGTAGACACAGTAGGAGATGATGTAGTATTATGTTTACTCCCCTCATCTGAGGAATCATCTTGGGCAATATCATTATCTGTGGCAGTACTGTCCTTACTTTGTTTGGACGCTATGGCACAATTATCACATAAATTTAAATGGGGAGACACATTGGCTTTCATACATATAGAACATAGCTTATCTGAAGGTACAGACATGTTAAACAGGCTTAAACTTGTCAACAAAGCACAAAAAACGTTTTAAAAAAAAAACCGTTGCTGTCTCTTTAAATTTCAAACAGAAAACACTTTATTACTGAATATGTGAAAAAGTATGAAGGAATTGTTCAAAAATTACCAAAATTTCACCACAGTGTCTTAAAGCATTAAAAGTATTGCACACCAAATTTCAGAGCTTTAACCCTTAAAATAACGGAACCGGAGCCGTTTTAAAATTTAACCCCTATACAGTCCCAGCTATAGTCTTTGCTGAGACCCAACCAAGCCGAGAGGGGAATACGATACCAAATGACGCCTTCTAGAAGCTTTTTTAGTGATTCTTAGATCCTCACACATGCATCTGCATGCCCTGCTCTCCAAAAACAACTGCGCAGTAATGGCGCGAAAATGAGGCTCAGTCTATAACTAGAAAGGCCCCCTGACTGAAAAAGGTGTCCAACACAGTGCCTGCCGTTTTATAAACGTTCCCCAAGATTATAAATGCCAATTGATAGCCTAAATCTGAATAATATGCCCAAATAAAGCAATCGATTTAGCCCATAAAAATGTCTACCAGTTTTTTAGCCCTTATTAAGCCCTTTATTCTGTATGTTTGACTAAGAAAATGGCTTACCGGTCCCCATGAGGGGAAATGACAGTCTTCCAGCATTACACAGTCTTGTTAGAAATATGGCTAGTCATACCTTAAGCAGAAAAGTCTGCTAACTGTTTCCCCCAACTGAAGTTACTTCATCTCAACAGTCCTATGTGGAAACAGCAATCGATTTTAGTTACTGTCTGCTAAAATCATCTTCCTCTTACAAACAGAAATCTTCATCCTTTTCTGTTTCAGAGTAAATAGTACATACCAGCACTATTTTAAAATAACAAACACTTGATAGAAGAATAAAAACTACATTAAAACACCAAAAAAACTCTTAACCATCTCCGTGGAGATGTTGCCTGTGCAACGGCAAAGAGAATGACTGGGGTGGGCGGAGCCTAGGAGGGACTATATGGCCAGCTTTGCTGGGACTCTTTGCCATTTCCTGTTGGGGAAGAGAATATCCCACAAGTAAGGATGACGCCGTGGACCGGACACACCAATGTTGGAGAAAGGTGGCTATATTGGTCACTGATTTGTTTTTGTTTTTGAATGTCAGAAATGTATATTTGTGAATGTTGAGATGTTATATTGGTTTCACTGGTAAAAATAAATAATTGAAATGGGTATATATTTGTTTTTTGTTAAGTTGCCTAATAATTATGCACAGTAATAGTCACCTGCACACACAGATATCCCCCTAAAATAGCTATAACTAAAAACAAACTAAAAACTACTTCCAAAACTATTCAGCTTTGATATTAATGAGTTTTTAGGGTTCACTGAGAACATGGTTGTTGTTCAATAATAAAATTAATCCTCAAAAATACAACTTGCCTAATAATTCTGCACTCCCTCTATATATATATATATATATATATATATATATATATATATATATATATATATATATATACACATACACACATATATATTTAAGACTAGAGAGTGCTGTCTTCTATCTTTTGCTCTATATATATATATATATATATATATATATATATATATATATATATATATATATACACACATACATATACACACACACATATATATATATATATATATATATATATATATATATATATATATATATATATATATATAGAGATATATATACACACACAAACACACACACACATATATATATATATATATATATATATATATATATATACATACATATATACACACATTATATATATATATATATATATATATATATATATATATATATATATATTATACACACACACACACACACACACACACACATATATATATATATATATATATATATATATATATATATATATTCGAGAACTTTACAGAGGGGACGCAATGGCAAAATGTGCTATAATAAGTTATATGTTATATGGGCTTAATAGCCTTTATAAGTGTCTAAATGACAACGTGGTGCAGACCCTTAAATAAAATGTTACATGAAGTGGCTCAGAGAGTGAGCCTCAGGATTATAATCCTGATATAAAGACAGGGGATTCAGCACTCTTTTAAGAAAAAGCTCAATACATTCTTAGTTTCAAAAGCAAGTTTTAATGGTGGGACGGCATAACTCCCCACATCCTGGAAATACAAACACAAACCAGAAAATAATAATCGCAATTGCAACAATGATTGCAAGTAAGTATAAATAGTAAACCCTGCAATCACAATAGTGGGCCTGACCGGTCAGGTGTACATGCTACTGCAAAATTGAATGTTAATAAGCAGTTTAATATAGTACAACTATCACAGGATGGACAATTTCCGTAACTCTTTTAGAGGATAAACATGCAAGCTATTATGGCATAAAAGTTAGCGGATCCTCGCCACTCCCCTCAGTCTAACTACACCCGGCTGCTCACAGCACCCCTTTTCAGGGGTAAAGATGCTGGGCAGGTTTAATAAAGGGATCTAAGTAGACTGAAAAGGGAAGCCAGCGGATCTATATCAATTCTCAGAGAATATAATCCTAACAAAATGCAAGCATAGGACTTAGTATGTACTGACAGCAATGTTACACAATTCCCAAAAATTAAAGACAAAATGTTATGTCAAGCATGTTAGTATCAAGCATAGTCCAAGATAAGCGTTAGAGCAAAATCATCAGGCAGGCAAGGTTGTCAGTAAGCCAATATACTGAATGAAATGCAGAATGTAATCCAGCTTATAGTAGTGTGCTTATGCCCGAATGTAAGATGTAACATGTTCATGGGAAGTTATTAGTAAGCAGCAAGCATATTCTAGAAAAAGTCCAGTAATACTGTCATTCATCAATCCCAGTCCAACATGCAGGCATATATTAGTCAGGAAGAAATAAACATCCCTGGAACATCCTTAAAGCAAACCAGTTCAATGGTGGTTACGGAACAGGTCGGTCAGTTGCCAATACATCAACATACTTCGGCAGACATAAATAATTTCACTTTTAGCACCCAGTATGATAGCTGGCCATGCTATTAATGCCGGTGTTTATAATAGCAACTTTTTCATACGACCTGATTCTCCTTCCGTCTTAGCTAGCCGCGATTTGCCGCAACTTAGAGCCTCCGAGGCGGATTCTTTCAAGCCGGACCTCCTGTGATAGTTGTACTATATTAAACTGCTTATTAACACTCAATTTTGCCGTAGCATGCACACCTGACCGGTCAGGCCCACTATTGTGATTGCAGGGTTTACTATCTATACTTACTTGCAATCATTGTTGCATTTGCGATTATTATTTTCTGGTTTGTGTTTGTATTTCCAGGATGTGGGGAGTTATGCCGTCCCACCATTAAAACTTGCTTTTGAAACTAAGAATGTATTGAGCTTTTTCTTAAAAGAGTGCTGAATCCCCTGTCTTTATATCAGGATTATAATCCTGAGGCTCACTCTCTGAGCCACTTCATGTAATATATATACATACATACATACATACACATATATATATATATATATATATATATATATATATATATATATATATATATATACATATATATACACACACACACACATAAATATACATATATATATATATATATACATATATATATATATATACACATACAAACATACATACATACGCACACACACACATATATATATATATATATATATATATATATATGCACAAAAGACTGTCAGGGCCTTCCTTCTGTGATCATTAAGGACAAAGATGTATATACAGTGTTGTGGGGTCGTACATCCCCTATCACCACGCACTTACTTGTGAAAACCTCAATCTGTTTGAGGTAAGTAGCCACCGTATATGCAAAAAAGCCCAGCTTGCTGATGTCTCCAGGTCTGAAGTGCAGAAAACGGAAACAATTGCTCAGCTGTGCAGGAACTTAATAAATTTCCCTTTAGTGTTACAGTCATGTGACTATTACACATGACGCGGGGTGACCAAAAACACACTGAGATTTTTGCCCAATCAGTAGCTTCGAATATTATCCAATCAGAGATTAGAGACTTTGTTCTTACTTTAGAACAGCTGCTTTTTAAACTCATGTAAGTAAGTTGTACTTCTATCCCTCTGAGGAAGAAAAACTTTAAAGCGCGTCAGGAACGTTATATTACTACACTTTGAGTTAACTGAAAACTCTGAGGTGGTTCATTGCTGCGATATCCACTCGATTTATATATACATTTTACACTGTTTGCCTTATTCTTACCTCATTTGATTGAGGTTTGACTTGTGAGTGGGATTGTCTTCATTTACTTATTGCATGATTTTTTAAATAAAACGTACTTCACTATTTGTGGCCATTTCCCATTCTCTCTCTCACTAACATGTACTGAGACGAATCAAGGAGGCACCCTGTGGATATCCTGTGTTGACACCTCAGTTCCTGCACAGCTGAGCAATTGTTCCGGTTTTTGTTTTCTGCACTTCGGACCTGGAGACATCAGCAAGCTGGGCTTTTTTGCGTATACGGTGGCTACTTACCTCAAACAGATTGAGGTATTCACAAGTAATTGCATTTCGATAGGGGATGTACGACCCCACAACCGTGTATATACACATCTTTGTCCTTAATGATCACAGAAGGAAGGTGCTGACACCTAGTCTTTTGTGCATATTGTGTTTGGTGAAGATAACCAGGGAGTCTTCACTCTTCTTTTGGATCTGCTGCCTTCTTTTGGAATTTAATAATTCCTGTGGACTTTTTATCATCATCATCAGTATTTTTTTTTTATTAATATTATTATTTGTATATTTATTGTTTGTCATATAGCCTAGCGTGGTTTTACATAGTCTTTTATGATTTTTTTTATATATATATATATATACACAGCAAAAAAGGAAATGTTGCAAGCAGCGGTTTCAGTGATAAAAACACAGTCTTTATTAGAACAAGATTTAAAAACACTCCAGAGATCAACACAGGTACATCACAACGAATAGTCCGCTAACATGTTTCGGCCTCAGGCCGTAATCATAGCTACTGGACAGTGCACCTGAGCTATTTAAAAAGCACCAGGGTCACCCTGATTGGGTAAAATCAAATACAAGTTGTGAAGTAAATTAACTCTATGAGTACTTATATAAATTGTGAAGCCTGTTATCTGAATTCAAAAGATTGCAATTGCAACAAATGACAAGTCAAAGGAATACAATAAAACAGTATGATAATACAGTAGTATAGTTGTACATAAGGTGCTAACATTTAATAAAGCAATAATGAGATAATGTATAAACCAACAAGGTTCCTAAACCCAATTTAAACTAATGTGTAGGAACTAAACAACTTTAAGGGTTGGTAACAAAACATAACATAATGCACCTACGAAATGGGACCATACATTCTGTCATTTAATGCGGAGTATCAGCATATATGAAAAATGATAAACACTATACTGATAAATCACTTTATGTGATAATTAGAGTATATAGTGAGACATAACTTTATGGAAATTGAAAGATTACAAGAATGAATACATTTATTTATTGAGTGAAAAGATTACACTTACCTGAACACTCTGCCATAGTTCCCGTGAACTTTGTAAACACCATAGAGCCGGTCTGCAACCCTCTGCAAAAAATTAAATAAATAAAAATACACAGCTCTGTGCAACGTGCACACACAGCAAGGCAGCAAGGAATTATAAACATATAGATACAAGTTCCTTTTTCATACATAGGCGTGTATACACAAAAACAAATTATGCTTTCCTGATAATTGCGTTTCCATCGTGGGGAGGAGAGTCCACGGCTTCATTAATTTCTTGTGGGAATAAGAACCTGGCCACCAGGAGGAGGAAAAGACACCCCAGCCAAAGGCTTAAATACCTCCCCCACTCCCCTCATCCCCCAGTCATTCTGCCGAGGGAACAAGGAACAGTAGAAGAAATATCAGGGTATAAATGGTACCAGAAAAACAAAAACAATTTAGGTCCGCCCAACGGAGCAACGTGTGGGAGCCGTGGACTCTCCTCCCAACGATGGAATCAAAATTATCAGGTAAGCATAAATTATGTTTTCCATCTAAAAGGGGAAGAGAGTCCACGGCTCCATTCATTACTTGTGGGAAACAAATACCCAAGCTCTAGAGGATACTGAATGAAAAATGTGTGGGAAAAAGGCAGACCCTAATCTAAGGGCACCACAGCCTACAAAACCTTTCTCCCTAAAACCACTTTGGCAGAAGCAAAAACGTCAAATTTGTAAAACTTTGTTAAAGTATGTAAGGAGGACCAGGTAGCCAGCCGCCTTACAAATCTGCTCCAAAAAAGGCCTCATTCTTGAAGGCCCAAGAAGAAGCCACAGCTCTAGTGGAATGAGCCGTGATCATCTGAGGAGGCTGATCTCCCGCTGTCTCATAGGCTAAGCGAATCATGCTCCTCAACCAAAGAGACAAAGTAGCAGCAGAGGCCTCCTGTCCCTTACGCTTCCCTGAATACACCACAGAGATGTAGACTGTCTGAAATCCTTAGTAGCCTGAAGGTAAAACTTCAGGGTACAAACATCATCAAAATTATGAAGTAACCTCTCCTTTGGAGAAGGGTTAGAACACAAAGAAGGAACAACTATTTCCTGATTGATGTTAAGATCAGACACAACCTTGGGAAGAAATCCCAAGCCAGTGAGAACAGCTTTATCGGCATGAAAAACCAAATAAGGAGGCTCCCATTGCAAGGCCGCCAGCTCAGAAACTCTGCGTGCCGATGCAATAGCTAACAGGAAGAGGACCTTCCAGGAAAGAGTCTTAATGTCAATAGAGTGCATAGGTTCAAACTGAACCCTTTGCAATTCCTTAAAGGGACATTCAACCCAAACATTTTCTTTCATGATTCAAGTAGAGAATACAATTTTAAACAACATTCCAGTTTAGTTCTATTATGTAATTTGCTTCATTCATTAGATATCCTTTGTTGAAGAAATAGCAATGTACATGGGTGAGCCAATCACACGAGACATCTATGTGTAACATCCAATATGCAGCTCCTGAGCCTATCTAGATATGCTTTTTAGCAAAGTATATCAAGAGAATTAAGCAAATTAAATAGAAGTAAATTAGAAAGTTGTTTAAAATTGCATGTTCTTTCTAAATCATGAAAGAAAAAAAATTGGGTTTCATGTCCCTTTAAGAACTACGTTTAAGCTCCAGGGAGGAGCGGTCTGTCTGAAGACAGGCCCAATTCTAGACAGAGCCTGAACATCAGGAAGCTCAGAGAGCCTTTTGTGCAACAAGACTGATAATGCCAAAAATCTGTCCCTTTAAGGAACTTGCGGCAAGCCCCTTCTCCAGACCATCCTGAAGAAAGGAAAGAATCCTGGACACCTTAACCTTATGCCAAGGATATCCATGCGACTCACATTAGGACAAGTAAGTCCTCCACACCTTATGATAGATGAGACGAGTGACCGGCTTCCTGGCCTGAACTAGAGTATCAATCACCCTTTCAGAAAAACCTAGTTTGGAGGACAAAACTAAGCATTCAATCTCCACGCAGTCAGCCTCAGAGAATCTAGATTTTAATGTTGAAAGGGACCCTGTTCCAGCAGATCCCTGCAACAGAGTAACCTCCAAGAAGGAGAGGATGGCATCCCTACCAGATCCGCAAACCAAGTCCTCCGCGGCCATGACGGAGCGATCAGAATGGCTGAAGCTCGCTCCTGCTTTATGCGGGCCACTGCACAAGGAAGAAGCGGTAACTGTGGAAAAATGTAAGCTTGGTTGAATCCCCAAGTAACCGCTAAGGCATCTATCTGCTCTACCTGGGGATCCCTTGACCCCAACCCATATCTGGGTAGCTTGCAATTGAGTCTGGACACCATGAGATCTATCTCCGGCGTTCCCCATCTGAGACAAATCTCTGCAAACACCTCAGGGTGGAGAGACCATTCCCCCGGATGAAAGGACTGCCTGCTGAAAAAGTCCGCTTCCCAGCTGTCCACACCCGGAATGTGGATCGCTGAGAGCGAGCAGTTGTGTGACTCCACCCATTCAAAATCCGAGACACCTCCCTCATTGCTTGGGAGCTTCTCGTACCCCCCTGATGGTTGATGTAAGCCGAGGTAATGTCGGTCTGGAATCTGATAAAGCTGAATGACCCCAGAGGAGGTCAAACCTTCAGAGCATTGTAGATTGCTCGAAGTTTCAGAATATTTATAGGGAGGAGAGACTCCTGTGATAGATCTGAATGATCGCCGTTCCACTGTCTCAACATGCACAACTGAAGAGGTCTGAGATGGAACCTGGCGAATGGAATGACATTATGCTGGAAACCATGAATCCGATCACTTCCATACATAGGGCCACTGAGGGACTTGAGGAGGACTGAAGAGCCAGACAGGAGGACACAATCTTCATGCGTCGATCTGTGAGAAAAATCTTCATGGATATAGAGTCTATTATTGTGCCCAGGAACTCCACCCTGTTGCTGGGAACCAGGGAACTCTTTCCTGAGTTGATCTTCCAACCGTGAGATTGGAGCAGGAGAAGAAGGGCCCTCGAGTGATCCAGTGCAAGACTGAATGACGGTGCCTGGACTAGGATGTTGTCCAGATAGGGCGCCACAGCAATGCCTCTGGCCACTGCAAGTAGCGCCCCCAGAAACTTCGTGAAGACTCTCGGGGGCCTTCGCCAGACCAAAAGGAAGGGCCACAAACTGGAAAAGTTGGTCCAGAAATGCAAATCTCATGAACCTGAAGTGATTGTCTTCTTGAACTAGGGGCAGAATAAATCTGATCGTTTCCATTTTGAACGATGGAACAGCCAGAAATTTGTTTAAACACTTTAGGTCTAGAATCGGTCGGAACGTGCACTCCTTCTTTGGGACCACGAAAAGGTTTGAATAATACCTTAGACTCCTCTCTGCCGAGGGTACTGGTACAATAACTCCTAGAGAAGAGAGATCCCTCACACACTTTGTCAAATCTGTCTGCAAGACCAGAAAAAAAGAAAAGCATTTCTAGAGGAATCTGCCCCTTGGTGGATGAGATCTGAATCCTATCCTGTACCCTTGGGCGACAAACTGCAGAACCCAAGCGTCCTGAACGTCCTGCAACCAGGCTTCTGAGAAGAGAGATAACCTGCCCCCTACTTGGTCCAGAGACCGGTCGGGGCCGCCCCTTCATGCCGATTTTGACTCAGTGGGCTTCTTGCTCTGCTTGGACTTACTCCAAGACTGAGCTGGCTTCCAAGTAACCTTGGACTGATCTGCTTTCGCGGCGGGCTGCTGGAGTTGGGCCTTGTCCACACAAAATGGATGAAAGGTAGAACCCTTAGGCTTAGCCTTCTAATCCTGCGGTAGAAAGGCACCCTTGCCTCCCGTAACCGTGGATATGATCGAATACAATCCTGGACCGAACAAAATCTTTCCTTGAAAAGGTAGGGACAACAATCTCGACTTAGAGATCATGTCCGCAGACCATGATTTTAGTCACAGAGCCCTGCGAGCTAAAATGGAAAAACCTGATATATTCGCATTCAGGCAAATAATTTGCATATTGGCGTCACATATGAAAGAATTGATGACCTTCAACGCCTTAATATTTTCCCGCATCTCATCAATGAAAGTCTTCCCCTCGACCTTATCACAAAGGAATTCACACCAATATGTCGCAGCTCTAGAAACCGCGGCTACAGCCGCTGCCGGATGGAAAACAAACCCTGTGTGCTGAAACATCTTTCTTGACACGTTTACCAACTTTTTATCAATGGGCTCTTTAAACGACAAACTATCCTCAAGTGGAATAGTCGTCCACTTCGCGAGCGTAGAGATGGCACCATCAACTTTAGGGACAGTCCCCCATAGCTCGAGATGAGAGTCCGAAACGGGGAACAGTTTCTTAAAAAGGAAAAAGGGGAAAAGGAAGAACCTAATCCATCCCATTCATTCTTAATAATAATAATAATAATAATAATAATAATAGCCATTTAAACAGGAACCGGGAAGGTCTTAGGTACCATCCTGTCCTCATATACTTTATCAAGCTTAGGAATCGAAGGAACCTCCGTAAGTTTCGGTTCCGGAACCTCCAGAACAGCATGCACTTGCTTCAGCAAAAAACATAATTTATGTAAGAACTTACCTGATAAATTCATTTCTTTCATATTAGCAAGAGTCCATGAGCTAGTGACGTATGGGATATACATTCCTACCAGGAGGGGCAAAGTTTCCCAAACCTTAAAAATGCCTATAAATACACCCCTCACCACACCCACAATTCAGTTTAACGAATAGCCAAGAAGTGGGGTGATAAGAAAGGAGCGAAAGCATCAAAAATAAATTATTGGAATAATTGTGCTTTATACAAAAAAAATCATAACCACCACAAAAAGGGTGGGCCTCATGGACTCTTGCTAATATGAAAGAAATGAATTTATCAGGTAAGTTCTTACATAAATTATGTTTTCTTTCATGTAATTAGCAAGAGTCCATGAGCTAGTGACGTATGGGATAGCAGATACCCAAGATGTGGAACTTCCACGCAAGAGTCACTAGAGAGGGAGGGATAAAATAAAGACAGCCAATTCCGCTGAAAAATTAATCCACTACCCAAACCAAAAGTTAAATTTTTATAATGAAAAAAAACTGAAGTTATAAGCAGAAGAATCAAACTGAAATAGCTGCCTGAAGTACTATTCTACCAAAAACTGCTTCTGAATAAGAGAAAACATCAAAAAGGTAGAATTTAGAAAAAAGTATGCAAAGAAGACCAAGTCGTTGCTTTGCAAATCTGATCAACAGAAGTTGCATTCTTAAAAGTCCAGGAAGTAGAAACTGACCTAGTAGAATGATCCGTAATCCTCTGAGGCGGAGATTAACCCGACTCCAAATAAGCAAGATGAATCAAAAAGCTTTAACCAAGATGCCAAAGAAATGGCAGAAGCCTTCTGACCTTTCCTAAAACCAGAAAAGATAACAAATAGACTAGAAGTCTTTCTGAAATCTGAATAGCTTCAACATAATTTCAAAACTCTTACCATAGCCAAAGAATGTAAGAATCTCTCCAAAGAATCATCAGTATTAGGACACTAGGAAGGAACAATAATTACTCTACTAATGTTAAAATTCACAACTTTAGGTAGAAATTGAAAAGAAGACAGCAAAACCACCTTATCCAGATGAAAAATCAGAAAAAGGAGACTCACAAGAAAGAGCAGATAATTAAAAAACTGTTCTAGCTCAAGAGATGTCTAAAGGAACAATACTTTCCATGAAAGTAATTTAAATGTCCAAAGAAAGCATATGCTCAAACGGAAGAGCCTGTAAAGCCTTCAGAACCAAATTAAGACACCAAGGAGGAGAAATTGGCTTAAATGACAGACTTGATACGAACCAAAGCCTGAACAAAACAATGAACAACAGAAAGATTAGCAAATTTTTCTATGAAAACAGCACAGAAAAAGCAGAGATTTGTCCTTGCAAGGAACTTGCAGACAAAAACCCTCATCTAAACCATCCTGAAGAAAACTATAAAATCCTAGGAATTCTAAAAGAATGCCAAGAGAATTTATGAAAAGAGCATCAAGAGATGTAAATCTTTCAAACTCGATAATAAATCTTACTAGACACAGATTTACGAGCCTGCAACATAGTATTAATCACTGAGTCAAAGAACTTCTATGACTAAGTACTAAGCGTTAAAACTCCATACCATCAAATTAATAATTTGAGTTCCTGATGGAAAAAATGAATGTTAAGATATAAGGTCTGGCCTTAATGGAAGTGACCAAGATTGGCAACTGGACATCCGAACAAGAACCATATACCAAAACCTGTGTGGCCATGCTGGAGCCACTAGCAACACAAAAGATTGCTCCCTGATGATTTTAAAAATCACTCTAAAAAGAAGAACCAGAGGCGAAAAAATATAGGCAGATTGATAACTCCAAGGAAGTGTCAATGCATACACTGCTTCCGCCAGAGGATCCCCAGACCTGAATAGGCCCCTGGGAAGTTCCTTGTTTAGATGAGATGCCATCAGATCTGTTTCTGGAAGCCCACACATCTGAACAATTTGAAAAAACACATCTGGGTAAAGAGACCATTCTCCCGAATGTAAAGCTTGATTGACAGAGATAATCCGTTTCCCAATTGTCTATACCTGGGAAATGGACCGCAAAAATTAGACAGGAGCTGGATTTAGTCAAGCAAGTATCCGAGATACTTCTTTCACAGCCTAAGGACTGAGAGTCCCACCCTGATGATTGACATACGCCACAGTTGTGACATTGTCTGTCTGAAAAACAATAAACATCTCTTTCTTCAAAAAGAAGCCAAAACTGAAGAACTCTGAAAAATGCACGGAGTTCCAAAATATCGATTGGTAATCTCGTCTCCTGAGATTTCCAAACCCCTTGTGCTGACAGAGATCCCCAGACAGCCTTCCAACCTAAAAGACTCGCGTCTGAAGTGATCATGGTCCAGGTTGAATGAACCGAAGAGACCCTTTAGAAATATATGATGGTGATCTAACCATCAAATCAAAGATAGTTGAACATTGGGATTCAAGGATATAAAAAGTGATATCCTAGAATCCCTGCAACATTAATTCAGTATAAAAAACTGGAAAGGTTTCTTATGAAAATGAGCAAAGGGAATTGAATCCAATGCTGCAGCCATAATACCAAAACCTTCCATGCATATAGCAACTGAAGGAAATAATAGAGACTGAAGGTTCCGACAAACGGAACCCAATAAAATTGTCACTTGTCTGCTAGAGACAAAGACATTGACACAATCTATCTGGAAACCTAAAAAAAGGTGACCCTTGTCTGAGGAATCAAAGAGCTTTTGATAAAAAAACCTCTAACTGTGTCTTGAAGAAACAACAAAAGTTGAATCATATGAGATTCCGCAGAACGAAAAGACTGAGCCAGTACCACGAGACCGTCCAAATAAGGAAACACTGAGAACCTTGAAAAGATTCTTAGAGCTGTCGCTAGACCAGAAGGAAAAGCAACAAATTGGTAATGCTTGTCAAAAAAAGAGAATCTCAGAAAATGAAAATAATCTGAATGAAAACAGAAAATGAAGATATGCATCTATTGTGAACAAATAATGCCATTACTGACCAAAAAAGGCAGAATAGACCATATAAACTCCATTCTAAAAGATGGTATACTTATGACAATTCAAAAAGATTTTCTATCTTGAAATAATGAATAGTTTGAATAAAACCCCCAAAATCCTGTTCCTAAAAAGGAACTGGTATAAATACCCCAGAAAACTCCAGGACTGAGCAGCGCCTTGAGCCCCAACGGGTGACCAGCCGCGCTTCACAAGTACCCAATACATATAGGACTGAAACACACTTCAGGAAAGTGTGAGCTTTACTGGAATAGCTGGAATATGTTAGAGAGAGAAAAAATACTTCTCACAGATGGTTTTACTCTGAATCCTATTCTGTATCCAAATCTAAGAAATTTGGACCGAATTGAACCAAACAAATTTATTAAAGTATTAACCTGCCCCTTACCAGCTAAGCTGGAATAAGAACTGCACCTAAATGCAAATTTTAGGAGCTGACTTTGATTTTTAAAATGGCTTAAATTAAATGAAGAAAACTTACAATTATAAACATGTTACTTGGGGAAGAATTTAGAATTCCGTTCCTTAGTAAGGAAAAAAGCTTAATATTTAGCCTTAGAACTCAATCTTGCAGCCCAGAGTAACAGTTGAAGAATTGAATCCAATTGTGAACCAAATAATTGATTACCTTGGAAAAAAAGAAATATGGAATTTAGAAATCAAATTAGCATTCCAAGATTGAAATCATAAAGTTCTTCTAGCTAAAATAGCTAGACATAAATTAAACCTCATTTGCGAAAATATCAAAAAAATGACGACACAAATGAAATTATTAGCATGTTGATCAACTTAACAATGCTAAACAAATCATAATCTGATACTTGTTGCACTAAAGTATCCAACCAGAAAGCTGAAGTAGTTGCAACATCAGCCAAATAAATTACAGGTCTAAGAAAAGTACCTGAAAATAAATAATTTTCCTTAAATAAGATACAAGTTTCCCAAGGAAAAAAATAAATACTATCTGCTATAGAAATAGTAGTATGTTAGCAAGAGTAGAGATAGTCACATTAACTTGGGGATCTTCCTCAAAACTTAAAACTAACTGCCGGCAAAGGATACAATTAACTACCTTAAAGAAGGAATAAAAGACATTCTCGGCCTATGCCATTCCCTAGTATCAGGAACTGGAAAAAAACCTCTGAAGAAAACACAGAAGGTTAATAAACAGAATTTAAATGTTAGCTAGTCTTAAAAAGAACTAGTTACTTCAATATCCAAAATAATCAACACCTTTTCAACAAAAAACTAAAGTACTCTATTTAAAAATAAAAAAGTAGATTTGTTAGTGTCAATATCTGATGAAGAATATTCTGAATGAGAAAATACACCATCAGAGAAGGATAATTCAGGATGTTGGTCATTTGAAACTTCATCAAATAAATGAGAAGTTTAAACAAGACCTAAAAATTTTATTAGAAGGCGGGATAGCAGACAAAGCCTTATACTAGAATCAGAAAAATATTCTTATAAATTCCTAAATATATCTTGTACATAAGATGTAAAAAGAATAGCAATAGATAATGCATAAATACTAATGGACTCTGCATGTAAAAGTTTATCATAAAAACTTATTACAAACCATAGCTAAATATAAACATTCATAACATTAAAGGGACAGTCTACACCAAAATGTTTCTTATTTAAAAAGATAGATAATCCCTTTATTACCCAATCCCCGTTTTTGCATAACCAACACAGTTATATTTATATACTTTTTACCTCTGTGATTACCTTGTATCTAAGCCTTTGCAGACAGCCTCCTTATCCAAGTGCCTTTGACAGACATGCAGTATAGTCAATCAGTGAAGACTCCTAAATAACTTCACGGGAGTGAGCACAATGTTATCTAATATGACATGTGAACTAGCACAGTCTAACTGTGAAAAAATTTCAAAATGCTCTGAGCTAGGAGGCGGTTTTTAACTGTTTAGAAATCAGTTTGAGCCTAGCTAGGTTTAGCTTCTCAAACATACCACCAAGGGAACAAAGCAAATTTGATGATAAAAGTAAATTAGAAAGTTGTTTAAAATTGCATGCCCTATCTGAATCATGAAAGTTTAGTTTTCACTTTACTGTCGCTTTAAAATAAATGAACTTAGCTTTGGTAGGACTGATATCAGTCATCAGGAATCCCTCAGTATTTTCTGATTCAGGAACAGCTCTTGAAATATCTTGCAATATGCAATAGAAAAAAACAACATATAAAGCAAAATTATCAAATTCCTTAAATGACAGTTTCAGGAATGGGAAAAAATACAAAACAAACAAGCCTCTAGCAACCAGAAGCAACAAAAAAGTGAGACTGAAATAATGTGAAAAAAATGGCGCCAAGTATGAGATCCACATTTTTTGGCGCCAAGACGACGCCCACATTATTTGGCGCCAAGTATGACGCCCACATTTTTTGGCGCAAAAAAACGTCTAATACACATGTGCCAAAAAATGACTCAACCATGTGAAAACTTCCGGTGTCAACTATGGCGCCGGAAATAACGAAATTTTGCGCCAAAAAAGTTTGCGCCAAGAATGACGCAATAAATTGAAGCATTTTCTGCCCCCGCGAGCCTAACAGCCCGCAAGGAAAAAAGTCAATTTGAAAATTTTTGAAGGTAAGAAAAAATATTTATTCATATGCATTTCCCAAAATAATGAAACTGACAGTCTGAAAGAAGGAATACTGATTAACCGGAATCATGGCAAATATAAGTTTAACCCCTTAAGGACCAAGGACGTACGCCACACGTCCTCAAAAAAAATACAGTTAATGACCGAGGACGTGTGACGTACGTCCTTGGTCTGGAAAGCAGCTGGAAGCGATCCTGCTCGCTTCCAGCTGCTTTCCGGTTATTGCAGTGATGCCTCGATATGGAGGCATCCTGCAATAACCCCCCTTGGCCATCCGATGCAGAGAGAGCCACTCTGTGGCCCTCTCTGCACCGGACATCGGTGGCCGGTATCGTTGGTGGGTGGGAGCAAGTCTGGGAGGCGGGTGGGCGGCCGGCCATCGATGTGCCCAGTGGAGTGGAGGGGGGCGGGATCGGGGGCGGGAGCGCGCACGGGAGCGCGCGCGTGCACGGGGCGGGAGCGGGAGGGAACCGCTACACTACAGAAAAATAAAGTTTAAAAAGTACAACAAAATAACTTTTTGAAAGCTGTAAATAAACAGCTAAGAGATGTGGAAGGGGCGGGGGGAAGCTACACTGCAGAAAAGGGTTTTTTTTTTTTTTTAAAAAGGCACATTTTTTCACTAAACTGGGTACTGGCAGACAGCTGCCAGTACCCAAGATGGCGCCCATTAAGGCAGAGGGGGAGGGTTAGAGAGCTCTTTGGTGGGGGATCAGTAAGGCTGGGGGCTAAGGGGGGATCCTACACAGCAGCATATGTAAATATGCTAAAAAAAAAACCACAAAAAAAGCCCAAATATAGCTTTTATTTTAGTACTGGCAGAGTTTCTGCCAGTACTTAAGATGGCGGGGACAATTGGGGGGTGTTTGGGAGGGATCAGGGGGTCTCATGTTTCAGGTGGGAGGCTGAGCTCTACACTAAAGCTAAAATTAACCCTGCAAGCTCCCTACAAGCTACATAATTAACCCCTTCACTGCTAGCCATAATACACGTGTGAAATGCAGCGGCATTTGGCGGCCTTCTAATTACCAAAAAGCAACGCCAAAGCCATATATGTCTGCTATTTCTGAACAAAGGGGATCCAAGAGAAGCATTTACAACCATTTGTGCCATAATTGCACAAGCCGTTTGTAAATGATTTCAGTGAGAAACCTAAAATTGTGAAAAATGTAACGTTTTTTTTAATTTGATCGCATTTGGCGGTGAAATGGTGGCATGAAATATACCAAAATGGGCCTAGATCAATACTTGGGGTTGTCTACTACACTACACTAAAGCTAAAATTAACTCTAGAAGCTCCCTACATGCTCCATAATTAACCCCTTCACTGCTGGGCATAATACACGTGTAGTGCGCAGTGGCATTTAGCAGCCTTCTAATTACTAAAAAGCAACGCCAAAGCCATACATGTCTGCTATTTCTGAACAAAGGGGATCCCAGAGAAGAATTTACAACCATTTAAGCCATAATTGCACAAGCTGTTTGTAAATAATTTCAGTGAGAAACCAAAAGTTTGTGAAAAAATTTGTAAAAAAGTGAACGATTTTTTGTATTTAATCGCATTTGGCGGTGAAATGGTGGCATGAAATATACCAAAATGGGCCTAGATCAATACTTTGGGATGTCTACTAAAAAAAAATATATACATGTCAATGGATATTCAGAGATTCCTGAAAGATATTAGTGTTCTAATGTAACTAGCGCTAATTTTGAAAAATAATAGTTTGGAAATAGCAAAGTGCTACTTGTATTTATGGCCCTATAACTTACAAAAAAAGCAAAGAAGATGTAAACATTGGGTATTTCTAAACTCAGGACAAAATTTAGAAACTATTTAGCACGGGTGTTTTTTGGTGGTTGTAGATGTGTAACAGATTTTGGGGGTCAAAGTTAGAAAAAGTGTGTTTTTTTCAATTTTTTCCTCATATTTTATAAAATTTTTTATAGTAAATTATAAGATATGATGAAAATAATGGTATCTTTAGAAAGTCCATTTAATGGCGAGAAAAACGGTATATAATATGTGTGGGTACAGTAAATGAGTAAGATGAAAATTACAGCTAAACACAAACACCGCAAAAATGTAAAAATAGCCTTGGTCCCAAACGGACAGAAAATGGAAAAGTGCTGTGGTCATTAAGGGGTTAAAACATATATTTAGAACTTTACATATAAAGTGCCCAACCATAGCTTTGAGTGTCATAAATAGAAATAAGATTTACTTACCCTAAGACACTCATCTACATATAGTAGATAGCCAAACCAGTACTGAAACGAGAATCAGCAGAGGTAATGTTATTTAAGAGTATATCGTCGATCTGAAAAGGGAGGTAGGAGAAGAAATCTCTACGACCGATAACAGAGAACCTATGAAATAGATCCCCTAGAGGAAGACCATTGTATTCAAATAGGCAATACTCTCTTCACATCCCTCTGACATTCACTGCACTCTGAGAGGAAAACCGTGCTTCAGCCTGCTGCGAAGCGCATATCAACTTAGAATCTAGCACAAACTTACTTCACCACCTCCATGGGAGGCAAAGTTTGTAAAACTGAATTGTGGGTGTGGTGAGGGGTGTATTTATAGGCATTTTAAGGTTTGGGAAACTTTGCTCCTCCTGGTAGGAATGTATATCCCATACGTCACTAGCTCATGGACTCTGGCTAATTACATGAAAGAAAGCACAAATTCTCCATCCTGAACATAAAGTCAGGCTCCTCCGCAGCCGGAGGCCTAGATTACATGGATTCCGACCCAGAAGGGGCCTCCTCCGAAAAGTCAGATTGGGCCTCATCAGCAGATAACGCCTCTGATATTTCCATAGGCGTAGAGAACTCCTGGGATGGACCGCCAAGATGTGGCCTACGCTTGCGCTTAGCAGAACATGGTAAAGCATGGATCACCTTCGATACCGCCGTCTGCAGTTGATCCGCAAAATCTGACAGCCAACAAAGCACTCCTGTAGGAGTAATGGTTGGACCCTGGGGCGCTGCATGTGCAATAGGAGATGGATGCAGGGAACGCACCTCACAGGATGGAGAACCCTCAGAGGTGGACGGCTCAGTAGTATTAGACATCCTCTTATTTTTAGATGTTGCAACATTATCAAGGCATGTGGAACATAGTTGAGCAGGCTGATCTACCAAAACCTCCTCACAATAAACACAGGTATGAGACTTTGTTAAAGAGGGAGTAGCCATTTTAATAATAAAGAGGGCACCTTTATAACCTCCATTGGCCGGGGCACTCCCCATCTCTTATGACCCAGACTACAGAAACTGCTTTGTCTCTTGCGCCAGTCAAGCAAAAGAAGTTGCCTGCACTAGGGAAGAAAACGCGCAAAAAACAGCCGCACAAATACTCCCGAAAGAGAACCTGTCAGTTCCACCATTGCCAGAGCCTCATATCTCGCACATAACGCAGCAGTGACACAATAAACAATATTATGTATAAACCCCCCTGTTCAATAATCCCCCTTCCAGGAATATTAACCCTTGATTCTATAAAGATAAAAGGTGTCACACTGTGACCCTGTCCTCTCCGTTATCATTATGAATATAAATAATAAACTATCTTTCCGGAATCTATGCCGTGGAGCAGGAACATGGCCCTTCAAGTGTGACAAGTTAGTAGCATCGCTCCTGACATGGACTTGAGTGTAGAAAGCAGGCCGGGAAACTCCTCTACGCCGATTGCTTATGGAGCTGTTAATATGAGTCGGGATGGTTTCGCAGAAAGACACTCCCTGCTTCTCCAGACTCTAACTTTCCAGTCCCATTCCAAAGAGTACTACCCTCCACAAGAGACTATTCCGAATCTTCCGACACTTCTCTGCCATCCTCCTGTGACAAAAGGCAAAGAATGACTGGGTGATGAGGGGAGTGGGGGAGGTATTTAAGCCTTTGGCTGGCGTGTCTTTGCCTCCTCCTGGTGGCTAGGTTTGTATTCCCACA